>NC_054555.1:795834-840834 GCF_017654505.1 Polyodon spathula | reverse complement strand
AGTAGTGCACCACCAACAAGTTTGCAAACTCTGACTAGCACCTTGTAAAGAAAGCTCTTATTAAAGCTATTATTGAACAGCGTGGGTGCTGAAGTATCAGGCTTGGATCCCAGCCTAGCTCCTGACTCAATGTGACCTTGTCATTCATCTCTCAAGGCAGGTGCACAGCGCTCCTGCATACATACTAATACAGGAGCTGTTTCTGGAGGAGGAGGAGCAGGGGCAGCATGGCACAGTATTCTCATGCACACAAGTTTACAAAAACTAGAAAGCAACAGCTGCAGATCCCAGACAAGACTGTCATTCTCCCCCCACCAGACCTCATCTCAATTCACTGTGCTCTCCAGGAAGGGATCCTTGCTGACACACAACGTGTGGATAAAAACACACAAACAAATCGGGGGGGGGGGGGGAAGACGTTGGACAAGTGCATGGAGGCTAGCTGCCAGCCATTTATACCATTCAGGAAAGAGTTAAATGTTGGCCTTTCAGAGCTCATTTCAGCTGCAAATCAAACGGGAAGCAGCCACCACTCCCTGCAACCACCACAGCACAGCGGATCACAGAGCCCACAGATGACCTTCACTCTGAGGCAGAGGCGGGGTGCTGGGACTCAGGGGTGAACCGTGCACGGACCTGCTCCACATCACTGGAGTCAAGGGCAATCTTACTGTAACTGCGTCAGGAAAACTGTTTTGCATTCAGCAACCTCGTCTGTGTTCTAAGGAAACACACTGGCCTGTATTTTCCACTGTGGGCAAACAGCAGTCAAACTGCCCATTTCTTGTTATGTTTGGAACCACAACTATGAAAATTCATAACCGCAGACATCTATGGCCCCAGAAAACTCAATTACTGACATGGTCCCATTGCGGCACTAGAGCCTGTACCTGCCCAGTCTCTTACCTTTTCCTCAGACGAGACAGTGAGCTTGTCGCTGGAGATCAGGCTGCACACCTGCTGCAGGCTCAGGCTCAGGTATTCCTCTCCCAGCATCACCTCTGGAAAGTGCTGTTCTGTTCAACATAACAACCTCGTCAGACACAGGGGCACAGCGCAGTGCCGGGGCAAACGCACACAGTGCACTGTATCTGCAGCCTGGCCATGTACAACTGTTCAATGCAGGGATGGAAATAAAACTCTCATTGCATAGCAGTTTGATCCATTCCTGGTTTTACTCAGAGTTTAATAACACACACCTGTGCTTGTTGGTGACACACTGGCTAATCAAGCTTGTAAGTAAAACCTGGAATAGGTAAAACTGCTTTGCAATAGGAGTCTTATTCCCATCCCTGATCATTAGCGTTTCAAAACCACGTAAAGCAATGTGGCTCTGCTGGGTTCAAGTTTCTGAATACCTTAAACACTGCTAGTCACTGTATTGCATACCACTGCTAGTCACTGTATTCCCAATACTGTGAGGAGCCGGGTCATTGTGGATGCTCAGGTGGCTCACCTGTGTAGGCGTTGGCCTGGCTCTGCAGCTCCGTGCAGGTGTGCAGGTCTGCAAAGGCGCGGATCCCCAGGCAGTTTGTGGGGTGCAGCTGGGACTGCAGGAACTCACAGCACACCTGCCTCACATCCATGAGCTGCAGCAGACTGGCAGCAGGGAGCAGCACCTGGGAGGCGAGAGGGGGAGTGAGTGAGAGAGAGAGCGAGCTACCCCAGTGTATTCTCACTGGGGGTCTGGAACACAGGCACACTGCTTTAATGGTTACAGCACATACTCAACTGTGACACAAACAGTGTGCTTCACTGGTTACTCCACATTCCTGTTCAAACCAAAACAGGCTCAAAACTACCCAGGAACAATATATCTTTCACATGGATACTCTCAGAAAAAAAGATTGTCAGCAGCACCAAACTGCCCAGAGTCCCTTTCCTACCGGCTTCAACAAGATTGTCTTTAGTTTTGTGACAGTTTTTAGAAAAGAAAGGGCTTCATTATTCCAAACATTAAGCATGTGCTGATTAAGCAGCCTGTTGCTAATTATTAACAATATCCTGATTTTTAAGTACTGTAATTACAGTTACAACACAAAAAAAAATCTAATAGCAACTTGCTAACATGTTGTTTCTGCTTGCTATAAATCACTAACAGGTCACGGGGTTGAACTGCAAGCCTGTCAAAGTGTAACCCTGATGTAAGACACATTAGCACAAAAAAACCATCAAGGCTCAAGAACGAAGCTGTTTGCCCTGACGCAGGGGCAGGAGCACTCGTTAACACAGCTATTATTAAAACAAAACATTCCTCAGACCTCCTCTACTGTGTGTTAACAACTGAGCCACCTATCCAAGGCCATAAAAAGCACGAGAACACAACCAACTGAACCGAGACAGCATTGACACTCCAGGCAAGATCTCCTCTGTAGGTTACACGTATTCATTCAAACTCTCTGATTGTGATTTCAAGGTCAGCGCTCCCATTCTACATAGTTCAAGAGCAGCCCATTGGAAACGCCAGCTCCCCGCTCCGAGTAGAGTTAACCAGGGGCCAGGACTCAAACCCATTACCTTCACATGTAACTGCACACTGAGTCACTGCCTCTCACTGCCAGCTCCCCGCTCCGAGCAGAGTTAACCAGGGGCCAGGCCTCAAACCCATTACCTTCACATGTAACTGCACACTGAGCCACTGCCTCTCACTGCCAGCTCTCCGCTCCGAGCAAAGTTAACCAGGGCCAGGACTCAAACCCACTACCTTCACAGGTAACTGCACACTGAGTCACTGCCTCTCACTGCCAGCTCCCTGCGCCAGAGCAGAGTTAACCAGGGGCCAGGACTCAAACCCATTACCTTCACAGGTAACTGCACACTGAGTCACTGCCTCTCACTGCCAGCTCCCCGCTCCGAGCAGAGTTAACCAGGGCCAAGACTCACACAAGAGAAACCAGCAGAATGTGCAACTCTGGAAATAAAACTACAACTCCTGCCTAAACCCCAAAGCCTGCTGAGAGAGTAATACTCTACTAATAGTATATTACTGACTAACTGGGTAGGATTTTTTTGTTTTTAAGAAACAGTAACACAAAGATTTGTTAATCCCTTTGGTATTTTGCACTCGGACTACAAAACAGACTGAAGTTAACCAGCAGCTCCCTCTCCCTTTCCCCTCTCCGTCTCCCTCAAGTCGCTAGCGCCAGGCTCCTCGATGTCCCAGCCGGCTGGCGTTGAGTATACATGTTTTTCATCAAAACAAACTTGTCAAAAACACAAAGAGGATATCCCCCTGCACAGACCTGGCTTCCTGTTGCAACAACAAGAGGAAATGTCCTGCCTGTTAATGGGGCGGCAGTCAATGCTCAAGAGGGCAATCAGGCTCCCAAGAACCTGACTGGGAGGAGAGGGGGGATTCAAAGCTATAGTCCCTCAATAGCTTTGCAGTGCAATACAATCTGCGCACTACACTGTATTACACACACACATGGATGACTTCCTTTCTTTTTCTTCTGGTTACTCTGTCACTCAGCAAACTCAGCAGACAGGCTACTCCTGAAATCCAGCTGCTGCGTTATATTAGCTGCAGGGACAGTCAACTGCTTTTTAAAGGTGATCAACAAAACATGCTGTGAGTGAACAGTGCAAAAGCTACTCACACAGTAAGAAGTCCAATCTAAAAATGAAACCTAAAGTAGTGTTTTAACTTGAACTTTTTGAACTGCACTACTTTACACATGTGCAGGTCACTGTTTGCAGCAACACTCACATGTGTAGAAGACTCAGTTTGTCCAGCTTCTGTCAGCATGCATGTTATTATAGCATGACCCGGACTGAAGACCAGTTCAGACCAGAGGGGTCCAGATTGGCAGGGGGGCACAAGGTCAGGAGTCTGCAATGTTTTATAGGCATCGCTAACACTGTTTAACACCTGCATGGAGGTTCAAATGGATCACTTGAGTAATCGAGTGCACAGTTGGAACTCCAGGACTGTGACTGTGCACCCCAGGCCTGCTGCTGTCACGCTGCACTCTCTATGGAGTGTTAAGATGTTCGGAGCGGTGCTCAGTTACCTGGACGTTCTCCTCAGTGACCTCGATCTCGGCAGTGTAGACGTAGTCCACCAGCTTGGTCAGGGTCTGCCCGTCCACATCCTTAATCTCCACCCTCTTCGCTTTGCTCTCGCTCATGTCCCCTGTGTGCACGCACACACACACACACACACACACTTCATTAAGACTTTATAATTGGACCCCCTTTACAATGGTTATTTCTGGTGTAATTTTACATTTTCAAAATAGGATACTCTGGTAAAACAGCTGCATCCCGGGGTCAAGGAACTATGCCAGAACCCAGCTGCTTCACAGGGCTGTCTGTCAGCCTGCAGCCTAATACTTACAAAACATCTCTGCATGCAAAAAGTGTACAGTTTAAATTAAAAAAAGAAAAGCTGTTCCCACCATTTCCATGGCAACACCACTGCGTTGGCACCACTGGGCTGGGTGTCTGTGCGGCTTGTGCACAAACACTGGAGAAGATACCAGCTTGCCAAACACACACACAGTGAGATAACAAGATAACAAGAACCATTTACCCCATCACAATTCCCCCTGGCTGCTGTGTTGCCAGTTCGACTCGTGTGAACAGCTTGCGAGGTCTGTGCTTGTTAAACAGCCCGATAAGTGCAAGGCTCCAGCGCAGCTATAAACTCTCTAAGAAGCCTGTTTCACCGAGCAGGATCAGTACCCTGCTGGCTGTACCTGTGAACATGGCGTAGAAGTAGGGGCTGCAGGCAGCCAGCACGATGCGATGAGCCCAGATCTCAACATCCTCCGCCACCAGCGTCACATCACACAGCATCTTCTTACTGCAGAGACAAGGCTTCAGTTACTTCAGCACCTCAACGTTCAAACTTAAGGATCAATGGAAGCACACTGTACACTTGCTTGCTGCTATGTAAACACTGTAATATGCAGGTCACAGACAGGCTAACACCTGTCTGTGACCTGCATATTATTACAGCTCGGCCTCATTTCACAGGCTTTGATATATATAAAGAATTTGATTGGCTGATTGACTGAAACGTCTGTCACCTCCTCAGCTCGTTCATCACCCGGAAGGCTTTCTTGGTATGGGAGTGATTGACAGCGACGCTCCCAGGCTCCTGCCCGTCCTCCTTGGCATCCAGGGGTGGCTGGGGGCTGGACTTTCGACTCCTGGGTGAAGGAGTGGACAGGAAGGTCATCACTATAGCGCACAGGAGTGCAGCACTAGCCTGTACAATCAGTAGTACTGCCAGTTAGTTTAGCTGGAAATGAAAAGCACAGTTTTTTACAGTACATATCCAGTTCCAAACCAGTGTCTCCTGCCCAAACTAGCACATAATTAAAACATGATTTAAATGCTTACCAGCATCCAATTAGCTACATGCGTGAGAGAAGAAAGAGGAAAGATGCAATGTGTGAAAAAGAAGAGGAGAGAGGACGAGAACGGGAAGGGGGAGAGATGGGATAGGTGCACATCTCCGCTATCTGCCAAATGCCCTCCTTTATTTTAGAAACACGTTCATGGTACAACCGATCTTGCCACAAACAACCCGACACAGATTTGCCACATTTGTGATACAACTTTTCAAGTCAAGTATTAGGCAGCAAGGTGACATTACACTGATGAAGGCATTAGACGGAACACTCTTACTGTAAGTGACTTAGTTTCTTGTGCGTTCTACCTAGCAAACTACAAATGAGGGTCCAGATTTTACACAGCATTATTATCTAAATACATGTACACATTGACACCAGCAAAGACCTTCGATGCTTTGTCTCTTCACACCACTATTTGATGTATTTATTTTTTTTAACAGGTCTGTGCTAAAAATACACCCATATCAGCACATGGATGGGAATAAGACTCCTGTTGGATAGCAGTTTCAGCTATTCCAGGTGTTACTGTGAGCTTGATTAGCCCCAGGGTATAGGTAACAAGCTCAGGTATTAAACTCATAGTGAAACCAGGAATAGCTCAGACTGCAAACCAATGGGAGTCTTCCTTCTACTCTTTTTAGCATGCAGCCTCCTAACATGTGATCTTGAGAGGGTAGAAAGTGACTCTGCAGAATGAGAAGTTCACTTTCATTTCCCCTTGCATCATGTGGCTTGTTTAACTGTGCGGGCGGTCCGGCACAGAGTCACGTGGGCTTTCTTTTCTAAGTTTACAATGAAGTGAGTTGCATGAATGCGCGCATGCCCTGCAAGTACGGTGCATCTACAGTACAGTGAAACCCTTGTTTACGCAATGGAAAAAATAACACAACCCTGGGTGTACCTGGACTGCACGCATACTGCATGTGCATTTTGTAAATGTACATTTTATTCAGAAATGTATGCCCACCAGAGAGGCATACCGATAAAATTATAGGTAGACAAACGTCGGGTTATTAATAACCCAAACACACACGTTCTCTTGCCACGGTTATGAAGTGCTGTGTGCTTGGGCTTGGATCCCCAGCAGCGCAATGTGCAGCTGAGGAACATGTGCTCCTGTGTTTCACATATTCAATCAAGCCACAGGGATAGTAACAGGGCTCCTATTGCAGAGCATTTTCACCCATGCCTGGTTTTACTGAAAGCTTGATTAGACACACTGTGAGTAGGTAACAAGCTCAGGTGTGTCTTATTAAACTCACAGTAAAACCAGGAATGGATCAAACTGCTATGCAATGGGAGTCTTATCCCTGATGTACTAACTATGTTCAGTTTGTATCCTGCTAAATACTGACAATATGGCGGATATTGTATTGAAACTTTTAAAGAGCAAGTCGTGGATAATATTTAGGAGGTCCTTACTTGACCGTTACTCTAAGAGGTATTATTTATTAAACAGAAATGACAGAATGCAATACAGTAAGCTGTATGTAGTACAGTAGGCCATCACAAGCTTGTTGTGCAATCAGCTGCCTTAACCGTTTCTTTAAGAAAGTGTCCACTGTAATTTAGTTTTCATAAAATATAATAATATAAAAAAAAAAAAAAAAAAACTATGACTAGCCCATACGATGCACACACACATACACACACACACACACACACCGTCAGTTGTACACACGAAAACATAAGAGAGGCAATTTCATCCGGAGGGTGTGTGAACAACCAAGGACTGCAATGACACTGTTAATTCACCTCATTTCCACTTTGTAGGTTATTTTTCTTATTTGCTGTCAATGCCTTTCAGTAACAGCGACTAGTATATTACAACAGCCAGGCAGGGCTGCATTTTTGCACCTGCCAGTGTCGCCTCAGCGTGAAGAATTAATTCAGTTGGCATGATTTTGCCAAAAGCAAATACAAAAAAACAAGAACGGAATCTACGCGATGCAGTAGAGGACTGGAAATAATGAACGGCTTGCTACTCGCATCTGTCACCCTGCTTAGCTCAATGAATTGGTTAGTAACACGCGTGTCTAAACCTGCGGGAGGGGGGGTTGGATATGTCCGTACTCACGCTTCTTCATCGCCCATGGTTCCGTTTCTAGCACAGAAGATCCACACCCGCTCCGGCAGTGTTCCATGTACCCCAGGCTGTCTCCCTCACGGTTTCATTAATATTAATAATACGGGTTGAGCCTCAGTAGCAGCCTTGGAAATCAGCGCTGTTGTGATTGCAACCTCATACACGCTCTTTTCTCTCTCTCTCTCTCTCTCTCTCTCTCTCTCTCTCTCTCTCTCTCTCTCTCTCTCTCTCTCTCTCTCTATTGCACTAGCACACGACAGACTGTGTTAACAAAATATCTCTCTTTACATTGCACTAGCACAGAACAGACTGTGCTAACAAAATCTCTCTCTCTCTCTCTCTACATTGCACTAGCACAGAACAGACTGTGCTAACAAAATCTCTCTCTCTCTCTACATTGCACTAGCACACGACAGACTGTGTTAACAAAACCTCTCTCTCTCTCTACATTGCACTAGCACAGAACAGACTGTGCTAACAAAATCTCTCTCTCTCTCTCTCTCTCTCTACATTGCACTAGCACAGAACAGACTGTGCTAACAAAATCTCTCTCTCTCTCTCTCTCTCTACATTGCACTAGCACAGAACAGACTGTGCTAACAAAATCTCTCTCTCTCTCTCTCTCTCTCTCTCTCTACATTGCACTAGCACAGAACAGACTGTGCTAACAAAATCTCTCTATCTTTATATTGCACTAGCACACGACAGACTGTGTTAACAGAATCTCTCTTTCTGACATCCCTTTTTTTTTCCCAGGTCTCCCTGCTCCACAGCCCACCGCCCTCTTTTTTTTTCTCCAGTAATTTTGTTGCTGAGATTTAAAAAAAAATAAAAAATTAAAAGCAGCCCCTTTCTCAGCAGATTGCAAGCAAGGCGTGTTCCGGTTTGTGACGCTACAATTTAAAACTGGTATTGATGCGAAGCTCGACTGCGGCGCCCCTGTTCCCCATTCTCGCCAGTAATACTGCTCTACGATACCGTGGCTTTCAAAAGGGCCAGAACGCCACTATGAAATGTATTGCATTATACTACAGCAATCGCAAAAAAAAAAAAAAAACACTCAGTTGGAAAATGTCGTGCTCTCGCAGCGGTGCAGTCTGCAAAACATACGTGAATAATCTGGTGCACGATCGATATCTTCCCAAATCCAGTCAAACGTTCCTACGACATTGTGGAAAGCAAATAGTTCTGGACTGGCTTCATGTTCAGGCAAGAAACGCTTCTCTCCACAGAAGCTGCAGTGACAGGCACAGTGAAAAGCAGACGCAGGGCAATACATATAGATAGGGCAGCCCAGAAAACTTCCCTTTAGATGCAGTGGAGCATCGCAAGAGGCGAGGACGATACACAGGCTGGAAAAGCATTTGTTTAAAGCGTATCGAAATTACTTACTTTTTAACTATCTTACTGTTTTAGCTTAAATCGCGGGTTACATGATTACGAGGCCGACAGCAAGATTAATTTGCGCACAGCTTTAAACCCCAACACGTTGTGTTTTTCTGTTTACGGCTAGTGGCGTATTGATAAAACAGCGGTTAAATTGCTAATAAATCATTCATTCTGGTGCATACTTGAAGTGAACATAAGCTTTGTTATAGTAACTGAGCCACGACAACCTTGCAGCCTCGGTGCCCATGCCAGTGCATGGGTTTGCATGTGCCGCGGTGACTCTCTTAGTAAGTAGACTTCGGCGCAGACAAAGAAACTGTGAAGGACTCTGTCCATTAGAGGGCTCAGTTCAGTTATTTGCGATTAATTTTGTTCTGGGGGCAGATCGGCCCCGCAGGCAAAATAACACATCTCCAATCTGATTGGTTTACTATGGAAAGGAGGCGGGATTTTGTTGCAAAGACATTTTTCCAAATGATTGGTTCACATTTGGAGGCGGGATTATTTTTGACTTGGCTGTTGAAAGAAGTCACTGATTTGGATGGAGTTGTTCATTTACATTATATCAACTTACAAACGCTTCGATTTAGAAAGCTTTGTAAGAGGTGTTCCTTAAAAAAAACAGCTTTCAATACCGTCTATCCACCCTCCCTCACTAGAGTAAAACAGCTTTCAATACCGTCTATCCACCCTCCCTCACTAGAGTAAAACAGCTTTCAATACCGTCTATCCACCCTCCCTCACTAGAGTAAAACAGCTTTCAGTACCGTCTATCCACCCTCCCTCACTAGAGTAAAACAGCTTTCAGTACCGTCTATCCACCCTCCCTCACTAGAGTAAAACAGCTTTCAGTACCGTCTATCCACCCTCCCTCACTAGAGTAAAACAGCTTTCAGTACCGTCTATCCACCCTCCCTCACTAGAGTAAAACAGCTTTCAATACCGTCTATCCACCCTCCCTCACTAGAGTAAAACAGCTTTCAATACCGTCTATCCACCCTCCCTCACTAGAGTAAAACAGCTTTCAATACCGTGTTCTTAGTTTTACAGTGCCCTTGCATTTTGTATGACATTCACTAGCCTGTCCTCTGGAACTGAAGAGCAGCTGGTCACACCGACTTGTATCAAAAGCATCCGAACAAAGACTCAGGAACGAATTGTAACTCAGTAAAATAAAATGTTTTCCAAATCCGAACAGGAGAAATGTAAACGATAAGGAAGAAAATAACGGGCTGCTCAGATCTGTTTCTGATCGCCCACACCTGCTAAAAATATATGTTCAAACACGTTTCTGAATCCTTTGCTAAGTTACCTCGGTTAGTTTTCAATAGACAGGCTGCTGATGTTCCGCTACCAATGCAAAACACATTGCAAACTGACTAGTTAAAGCTCGTGTTTCATTGGCACAAGACTTCACGCACCAATATATACAACTATAAAAAATAAAACCATGTGCCTCAGATACAACTTAAAATATCCTAATCAGTTTAATTATGGGGTCAATTTTTATGAGTAAAGTAAAATATGATATTAATACAACTGCGTTTTATTGATCATATTAGACAAAACAAATATGACATCTAAAGTGTTTTCATTCGTGCATAATTTTACTTTAACTTTGTAACACGGTAAAAAAAAAAAAAAAAAAAAAAAAAGCCTATTACTGTTAAATTTATTACTATTAAATATTACTGTTACATTTATTATTTTATTTATTTGCTTAAATATAGAAGATCAGGAAATAGCACTTAGACTGCGATCTCCAATGCAGGTAAAAAGCGACTGATAAACAGCTTTGCGGAAATGGCGGGAGGAGGAGGAGCTGGGCGTCAGGTTTCTGACGTCACGAGAAGGCGTCCATTTATTGGACAGTAAAGCTCGCGTCAAATTCCACAGCGTTGCTTTCTTTAGGAACAACGAAGACAAGCGGCAAAAAAAAAAGAAACATGGAGAACCAGCTTTGCAAGCTCTTTGTCGGCGGCTTGAACGTCCAGACCACAGATGACGGCCTTCGCCAGCATTTCGAGCAGTATGGGGAGCTGACCGACTGCGTTGTTGTCCAAAACCAGCAGCTCAAGCGCTCCCGTTGCTTCGGGTTTGTCACCTACTCGACTGCGGAGGAGGCTGATGCAGCAATGGCGGGCAGGCCTCATACTGTAGACGGCAACAACGTGGAGCTGAAGAGAGCCGTGGCCCGGGAGGACGCCGGCAAACCCGAGGCCCTCGCCAAGGTGAAGAAAATCTTCATCGGCGGCCTGAAAGAGGACGTGGAGGACGAACACCTAGCAAACTACTTCTCCCAGTTCGGTGCGCTGGAGAAAGCCGAAGTGATCACCGACAAGGAGACTGGCAAGAAGCGCGGCTTCGGCTTTGTCTACTTTGAAGACAACGACTCTGCAGACAAGGCCGTGGTGCTCAAGTACCACACTATCAACGGGCACAAAGTGGAGGTGAAGAAAGCCCTCTCCAAGCAGGAGATGCAGGCCAGCGGCGGCAGAGGAGGCCGAGGCAGAGGAGGGCGCGGAAGAGGACAAAATGGCTACGGCGGTGGCAGAGGAGGTGGCGGCTACAACAGCTATGGCGGCGGCTACGGGGGCAATGATGGCGGCTATGGCGGTGGCTACGGGAGCGGTGGCGGCTATGGGAGCAGCGGCGGATACGGGGGCAGTGGCGGCTACGGAGGAGGATATGGAGACCAAATGGGCGGCTACGGCAACGGAAACGGCTACAGTGACTTTGGCAGCAACTACGGCCAGCAGTCCTCTGGCTACGGAGCGATGAAAGGGGGTAACTACTCCTCCGGCAGAAGCAGCGCACCTTACTCCAGAGGTGGCGGCAGCTACGGCAGAGGGGGCTATGGAGGCTCCTACTAAGGCGAGGCCTGCGTCGCTCCCGCTGTGTGGCTACACAAAGAGCGGCTCCATCACATAGTCGGTAAGAAATTTATGATCCTATTGGATTCCCCAAAAACAGAACTCAGAACAGTACCACTGTACATTGAAATATCTGGCAGAATTATGGACGCTGAACCCCAGCCTTATCACTAAGAAAGGAGACCTCACAATTCAATGCTGGTTCAAAAAAGGTAATAAAATCCTAACCAGGAAACCAGACACTTAACTTCAATGGCCACATCTAATTGTTTTTGCAGTACCAGTTTAAAACAAGCTTAGATTGCACGTGTTTATTTTTTAACTTTGATTTTTTTATTTCTTGTAAACGACCCAGAGTCAGTTAATTTATCTGGATTAAGTGAAAATATGGTCTTTTTTTTTTTTAATTCCATACTTGGAGCAAATAGAACCTGTTTGTTTAGGTTTTAACATTGTAGATGTGTCTGTTTAGTTTACCCCCCTGTACTGTATTTAAGCATGAATTAGCGTTGTGGCTTCCCCCTCTAGTCCCAGGATTCGCTGGGTGAAATGCAGTGAACGTGAAAATGTAATAGAACCTTCCAGAGATGGGGGAGGGGTACAGAGGGAGTCTTCAGAAATGCATATTAAGAATGTCTGATTTCAAGTCCACCTCTTGATCTTTGGAACTGGCACTGCCAGGATTGTTGCTGAAATTTGGTTATGTGGGGGAACTTGGTTTCACTTCACGTCTAAATGTTATATAAAAAATAATTTGTTGATATGCAGTACATAACTTTCATTTCCCATATGCTGAAATGATTGCTGCGAATATAGTTTTTGTTTTTTGCACGATCTTAATACAGTGCGCAGTAAACTTTCATTGTGTGTTTTTAATGTCAGAACTTGTAGGAGCTCAGTGTACCGCAGCAAGCATGTTCACTGCAGTTGACTCGAAGCGTGTTTTTAAATTTCAGTGGGGAATTTTTTGGGGAGGGCAATGGAGTAAAAGCAATTCTGAAATGGAAGTATAGAACCATTCGGCTACAAGTGATATTTGGAGCAACTGGTATTTTGGAAGAAAGGGGAGTGAGTGTAGTCTTCAGCTAGTAAATAAAGTTGTGTTTTGGGTTTGAGGATTTGTTTTGAGGGATTGTATGTGGTTAAGTTTTTTTTTTGCAGATAATCTTAACACCCCAGAAAAAAATTCAAACGAGATGTTCTGGAAGAGTGGTCACTTTAGAAGACGACAAGTTTACTGTTATGCCTTCCATTGTGTGATAGACCTGGTGTACATTTTAACCTCTTAGCATTGTTAAGTACTGGTATACAATTGTATGTTTCTACACCTTTTTTTCTTTTTTATTAAATAAAGCAAAAAAAAAAGGTTCTTACTTTTATGCTGTATTTAGTACCTGTCACGACTTAAATCTACCAGCTTAGGAAACATAAGAGGTAAGGCCCCTATGATCCTTTACACATTTTATTTGCAGCAATTTCATTTTACCTTTTTGATGTATGGACTGACCATTTTACATTGTGGTCTTCACATAGCATAAATTCTGCACCCCAGCAAATATTAAATACTTTAAGACCCCTCCCCCACCCACCCCCCTTCTTAGACCATTATGGAGACTCTGGAAAACCTAGTACCTCCCCCCCCCCCCTTCCTCCCCCATCCTACCAAGGGCATAAATAATACATTAGTATCCAAACCGTTTTTCTACAGCTTCATCAAAACGAGGCAAATGGCTTCCAACATTGAATTTCTCAACCAATCCTGTATTTCAGAATAAAGGTTTCTGTGACCTGTTTTGACCTCAGGTTAAATATATTTGTTGTAACATGTCTATACAGAGTTTAAAACTTTAATTTGCTATACCAATCTGTGGTCGGGGCATCAGGGTGGATCTCCATTCCCTATATTCTGGAATGCCTGAATTCAGTTCTTCAGTATGAAGAGCTGATATAACTAGAGGTAAAGTGTAATATGGGGGCCATATCTGTAAACAATTCACTTATTTAGGAATACACATGATTATGAAGCTTTGGTTTATCCAAAACTTGTGTACAAATTGTTATTTATAATCTTAATATTTTTAAATCTTATCATGCGGGATTGGTCTTCGTCTCGCATATTTTATTTTGCACACTGGGGGGGGGGGGGAATCTAAAACTACCTGTGAAGTTGAAGCACCTTTTAAAAAGTCTTTACAACTTTGTGCTGTCTGTCCCATAGCTGAATAAAAATGCATTCAAACTTGCAAATCCTGTTTTTTTAAAAAATGGGAGTCTGGCTGCTTCGGACTTGCCCTGTAAGGATGGAGCAAGCTCCAGTAACAACTATAATATCTGACATTGAGTATAAAACATGTCAAGTGTGTGTTTTCATTTGTGGAGTGGCTTCAACTGGTCACACAGCAATTCAATTGTGTGTTTGTTTTTTTGGATGTTCAATATTTTAATAGGGTGTTCAACTGGCGTCTATGTAGGCTTGAGTAAACTACATAGGATGCCTTCTCGTGGAGGAGTGATTGGCTTGTTCTAAGGGTTCTGATTATTTCTGATTCCTATATTCAGGTATTCATTTTGTAATCCTGGTACTTCACAAATAGCTGTAGACGTTTGTTTATACGGGGACCCTGTTCAGTACCCGGGTTCGACATTGTGATAGGACTCTGAAAAGTTTCTCATTAGGATCACAACCTGCAATACTAGGTATGTAAAATAAACTCTATCTATCTTCACATCCATGTTTATTTGCACCATGTTTGAGCCCCAGTTGGTTCTGTGCTGTAGTAACTTTCCCATTACTACCAGCTCTTTCAGACTGTGGAAATGAGGACTGTTTATGGTTCCTCATACCCTCTTTTTATTCCTACCTGTAAACTATATGATGAATTTTGGTTGCCGCTGGCAATTATATATATTTAAATGAATGTACCCTGTACTATGAATAGATAATTCATGGCATTAAAAACAATTGGAGCCTGAAACGCAATTTGCCGTGGTAGCCTCTTCCTGTCGTGTTTTGATAGTTGTTTGACGTGTGTGTTTTATTTATTTGAACTGTTTATTAGATTTATATTATTGTCATTCTTTGTATAAGCAACATTTTGTAGCCTTTATTTTTCAGTATAGTTACTGAAACCGCACAGAAGTGTTTGCAGGAGATGTAACCATATTGTGCAAGGATAAGCGAGCGCAAGCAAGGTTTGTGGCTTCTAACGCATTACTTTACCTTAGTTTGTCATCACGTTTTGATTTCATTAGGGTATATGTTATAAAGACACTAACAAAATATTATCAAAATCAACTTCTGCATTTTACTATGTGGTTCAAGTTGTTAAAATAAATTATTCTGGCTAGTGTTGTGCTGAGAACCGTTTTATTAATAAGCATGTTTTACTAAACATGTGATGCCCATTTAAACTGTTAGTTTGGAGTCTAAGATTGTTATTTTTGTCTCCAGACAGCACCCAGTGAATGGATGCTAATCCCTTGACAGATGAGCTCAGGCCCAGGTCCAGTCACGAGAGGAAAGATTGCACACACAGGATTCATTTGTTCAGGTAAGCAGACTCTTGTCAGACTGAATTTAGTTATTTTTTGTGTTTCTATGTTTTTTATAAGAGTCAATATAGTTTCACAATGCTAAAGTATCCATAAAGTGTGTTGTGCATATTGATTAAATAAATGCACAAATATTACACTGACCATAGGATATTTTCATACAAAAACAAGATATAGATTTAGGTCCCTATAGCATTTTGTGCACTCTGCCCCTGGTTTAAAGTAAAGTATATCTAACGACCCCCCCCCCCCCCCCCCCCCCCTTAACTAGTTGTTAAACTTTTTTAAAAGGACTATTGGCTAATCAGTTGCATTATAAAATACAATATCCCATAGAAAAGATGGTCTCTGAGTGGCTGGCAGGTTTGAGGTGTGTGGGGTTATCTTGTGATACCTGTGCAGCTCAGTATTTTCATGCACAAAGCCACAGGTTAAAGCGCTGGGCCTTCACAACACAGCTGTGTGCAGAGCTTTTATATAACCCACCCGGCACTGCTTTAGACTTGAATGCTCTGCTATTTGCTTTAGTAGTGTGCCAGATTCTTGGTCTTGCACTTGCATATGTCATAGATAGACTATTCTTTATGTAGTCTTTATTTTCAGAATTTGGGGGTGTAGGAGGCACCACTAACAAATTCTTCTAGAATTTCAGCATGGAATGAAGCTAACATAGTCACTGTTGCAGCTGGTATGGTGACACAACACCTCATAAAATGCGTCAAGTAACTTGTCACAAGGGAAGTCAGAGATACACCATGTCTCCTAAAAAACATCCTAGCTCTTTGCTGCAAGCTGGCTGCGCTCAGCTGTTTTAAGTATTTGTACATGTATTAATGCTTGTTTGGCACGTTCTCTTGCTTACAGCCTTATTTACAGCGTCTGCGGTTGGTCTTCATATCCCGTCACTCCCTGAAGTGTGCTGAGGCTGGTCTCCATGGGCCTGCAGTGAATCCTTTATCCAGCGTCTCTCAACACCATGGAACTCCATCCCTAAAGACTTGGCTCACGTTCAGCACAGGAGTTCAGATCATTGTTATACTGACTGTACCAGCTGGTCCTGGCCTGGCGTGTACAGCACATTGGGAAGCGCTTGTATCGCATTGTGAATGAAATAAAATGTATTTTGAAGTAGTTTTGAAATGTTGTTGTTGGCGGTTTCCAAAAGCTAGGAAACCAGAGTAGTTTGCAATGACTAAATGAATGTAAAAATATTAAGTTAAACTTGCTAACAATTTTCTGAAGGTTATTTTTTTGGGGGATAATGTTACAAAACAAGTACATCTGAATGTAGCCCCTGATCTGCCATTATTAACTTTTGAGGGGGATTTGCACACCAAAAAAAATTAATAAATTCTTGAAATATTGCAGCATTTTTATTTATTCATCCCTCAACACAGTTTGTGAAACTACCCTTGTGGAAAGCAGTAAATAACACTGGTTATATCAGACTTTAAGTGTTATTCATTTTAAAGAAACATTTACAGCCATCTGCCATACCTTGATACTGTTTCTCTGCCTTTCAGTCAAATTGGCTTCTTTGTGTTTGTCGGCAGGGGTACACCTTCACGCTTCTAGAGAGAGGTGATAAGTTTATGCAGAGATTTGTACTCCTTTGTGCCAGTTGTGGAAGCCTGGAGAGGAATAGGGGGACAGTTTGTGAGAGATCACAACTGTGAATGGCTTGCCTGTTGTGCTAATGTGCCCATTGACTTACCTGAGTATCACCAGCCCATAATTAAATCACTGAAATGCACCAGGCAGTTCCAGCCACACACACACTGTGCACACAAGTTGTTTAATCACCCCTCATATAATAGATCACTCATATAATAGAACATTAGTCTGAGTTACTGAATTATTGTGATCCAATTTAGTTATGGTAGTTCTAGGGTAAACACCGCAGATATTGCCTCTGGGCTTCAGCATTTAAGGACCATGGCTCCCTGATACACAAATCTCAATGGAGCAAATACATTGTGTTTTAAGTGAATTTAAGAAATATACTAATGTGTATATACTAAGTGGTAATTTTACATGTAAATCTGACACCAATGCTATCTAGTGTATGCTTGTATGTAACTAATTGCACTTTATATATGGCCAGTTATTTCAATACCATCTCCTTGATTGAAACACAATTCATTGTTTATCCCTGCCTATTACACCCAGTCCTGTGTTTAAAAAAAAGTCTTCTGCTCATCTACAGTGCCCTTCATCACATAGGTCCCGAGTGCCTCCTCGACCTGCTGACCCGCTATGTCCATGCCCGCAAGCTGAGGTCCTCTGAGAACGCTCGTTTAACTTCATGGCTCCGATTCTGGAACTCTCACAGCTTTGGTGTGTGATGCTCACACCGTCGCTCGCTTTAAATCAACTCTCAAGACCCACCTGTTCTCTCTTGCTTTCTATGCTCTTTTAGCCTGAGATCTGCTATTAGCTGTTGTGTTGCTGTTACTATTTCATGTATTATGGTACCATCACATTATGCATTTATCTGTATTTGAAGTACGGGTTTTCTTACTGCATCTTGTAAAGCGCTTTGTGATGGTGGTCCAGTATGAAAGGCGCTATATAAAATAGATTGATCGATTGATAAAATGGTTCACATTCCAAATCTGCATATCTAAGTGGTTTAAAATGCAGAGAGCCAAACATAAAAGCTATTGTAGCGTGCACGGGGGGGAAGGCTCTTTTGTACAGCGGTGTCGGTGCCATGCTGGCGTGCGAGAGCTCTCAGGTTCGCGCCCGCCCTCCGCTTGTGTGTGGATTGCCTCGCCCTGTGTGAGGTGCCTGTCTGCGGAAACGGAGATCGCTACATTATCAATAGCATCAACAGAGTTGACCAACGTGTAGTAAATTAAAAAAAAATACATGCCTTGTATTTCAGTATGAAACAAACTTCCAAATGTGACCACACAGCATTGTCTACTGTGGAGCACAAATATTTTTTTCAAACTCCAACAACTACATTGCTATTATTAATGCATGTTTAAAATGCTTTTAATAGAAGTTTCCGAAACTAGCATTGGATGATGGTAGAAAAACATATTTAATGTATTCAAAATTGCAAAACAGCTGGCCATAATTTGATTTGGCCAAGATTTTATACCCGAGTAAGATTTGGTCCTATATCAATGTAGTGTTAGCCAACTTTGTACATAAAAAAAATAGGTTTACCCCTAGCACTTGTTCTTTTAAAAAGATACAGGTCCTATTCACTCAGCTAAGGTTGCCCTTCTGTTTTAAATGGAGAAACAAACCTGCACTGCTGGAATGTAACAGAACTGCAGACTGCAATGCTTTGTTTTCGCTGGAGTAGAAAGTTTATCAGTGAACTTACTATGTTTCTTTTAGTATTTCTAAAAACTGTTTAGTTA
The DNA here is from genome assembly GCF_017654505.1 of Polyodon spathula. NCBI lineage: Eukaryota > Metazoa > Chordata > Actinopteri > Acipenseriformes > Polyodontidae > Polyodon > Polyodon spathula. Next base: position 822,194 of record NC_054555.1, on the reverse strand, counting down.
ACCGGAATGGTTTTTTTTTTTTTTTTGCAGTAGTTCTGCAGCAGTTTTTTGTTAGTGACTACACTAGCTGATTTTGTAAAAGTTTTTCCCTACCTGTACAATATTGTGTTAAATGTAAGATGCAAACCCCCCATACACAAACTTTAACTCATGATTTTTTATTTATTTTTTATTTTTATTAAGTATATACGGTTTGGTTATGTATTAATGTATTGATAATTAAATGTACATTCCATCCCTTTTAACTACATGCGATTTTATTACTTTTTTGGTTTATCTACGGAAAACTCAGGAGAACAATAGGCAAGAACATCTGCCCGGGTATGCTGAGAGAGGGGGTGGGGGCCTGAATCAGCAATGAATGAATTCAAAAGTTTCTGTGGAAGGGGGAGAGGCTGCGAATCCGACTCGCCTGTGTGTGACGTTTTACACTGGCACGCCCCTCGTACTAACATTCATAAGAGGAAACGCGTTATTCAAATTACATCATTGCCATCGTGACCTAGTGAGTACCTCAGAAAGACTTGCTCGGAGAAAGACAAAGCACACTCAACAGAAATGGAGAACCAACTGTGTAAGCTTTTTGTTGGCGGCTTGAACGTGGAGACTACAGATGACGGCCTTCGCCAGCACTTCGAGCAGTACGGCCAGCTGACCGACTGCGTTGTTGTCCAAAACCAGCAGCTCCAGCGCTCCCGTTGCTTCGGGTTTGTCACCTACTCGACTGCAGAGGAGGCTGATGCAGCAATGGCGGGCAGGCCTCATACTGTAGACGGCAACAACGTGGAGCTGAAGAGAGCCGTGGCCCGGGAGGACGCCGGCAAACCCGAGGCCCTCGCCAAGGTGAAGAAAATCTTCATCGGCGGCCTGAAAGAGGACGTGGAGGACGAACACCTAGCAAACTACTTCTCCCAGTTCGGTGCGCTGGAGAAAGCCGAAGTGATCACCGACAAGCAAACGGGAAAGAAGCGCGGCTTCGGCTTTGTCTACTTTGAAGACAACGACTCTGCAGACAAGGCCGTGGTGCTCAAGTACCACACTATCAACGGGCACAAAGTGGAGGTGAAGAAAGCCCTCTCCAAGCAGGAGATGCAGGCCAGCGGCGGCAGAGGAGGCCGAGGCAGAGGAGGGCGCGGAAGAGGACAAAATGGCTACGGCGGCGGCTACAACAACGGCGGTTATGGCGGCGGCTACGGGGGCAATGATGGTGGCTACGGCAACAGTGGTGGCTACGGGAGCGGTGGCGGCTATGGGAGCAGCGGCGGATACGGGGGCAGTGGCGGCTACGGAGGAGGATACGGAGACCAGATGGGCGGCTATGGCAACGGAAACGGTTACAGTGACTTTGGTGGTAGTTATGGCGATCAGTCCTCCGGCTACGGGGCGATGAAAGGGGGTAACTACTCCTCCGGCAGAAGCAGCGCACCTTACTCCAGAGGTGGTAGCAGCGGCGGCTACGCCAGGGGGGGCTACGGTGGTTCCTACTAAAGCGAGTCCTGCGTAGCTCCCGCTGTGTGTGGCTACACAAAGAGCGGCCCTGTCACCTAGCCGGTAAGATCTTCGAGTCCTTTTGGATTCCTCCAAACACAGAACTCAGAACTTCTTTTTTTTCTAATTAAATATTTGGCCTAGTTTTATAGAGTAGTATTGACTGGGACACCTGGCATCTTTCCCCCTGCAAGTTGTGTAAGATACGTTTACCACGTGGGGAGATCCAGCCAAATTACTACATATAATGGCCACGAACTGTCGCAGTTACAAACCTGTAGGTTTTTTTTTTTTTTTTTTAGCACCACGCGGTTGCCCGTCCATTTTTAAAGTGGCAGTCCACCCTGGAATTTCAGGCTCCAAGATTGCTTTCTCCCCCGAAAAATACGGGGGTGGGGGGCATCCTGAAATCATTTGAACTGTATTGGCATGTCTCCCGAATTAATTTCTGTAATAAAGGTCCAGAAGTGGTTTTATGATTCCATACATTCAGATGTTTAGTCCATGTTTTATTTAGTTTTACCTGCATGTTTTAGTTGGATGTATTTTGTGACGGTTATTTTTTTTATGTCTGTCTTTTACTTGAGCATTACTGAGTGGTGGTGCAGTGAACCCAGTTAAGTTCGTTTTTTTTTTTTTTTTTTTTTTTTTTTTTTTTTTTTTTTAGTAATTTGGTAGCAGATCTGTGCAAATTAAATACCCAAAGTTTGTACTATAATTCTAACTGTATTGTGTAATAACTCAGGGTACCGAGTATAGTCTAAACCAAATGTAATGCCTAAATGTCTGATTTGTGGATTTTTAAACTGCCTCGTCTTGCTATGCAGGGAAGGATTGCAGTTTCCTCTTGCTGCATTTCTTCATGGTTTTTAAGTTTTTTTTTTTTTTTTTTTTTTTTTTTTTTGAAAATCGAGAACCAACAATAAACACTGCAATTGAAATGTTTTGCGTTGTATTAACGTTTTTTCTTGCATGTAACACGAACTTTTTTTTTTTTTTAACTTGAACGTATTTTGACTCGCTATCTCTCCTAATGACTGCTTCGTTGTCTAACTTGTAATGTTTGTGGTAAATGGAAATTGATCTCAGTGCGACTCCCTGAAGGATTTAGAAAATGACTGTAAGGAACTGAAGTCTTCTGTAAACTTCATATGGTTTCCATTTCATTCTGATGTTTTGTAATAAAGGTTTTTTAGTCCTTAAGTCCGTGGTATTGTTTTATTGTGTTGATGGGGGTATTTCCATACCACGTGCTACTTGTGTGGGCCCCATTTTGTGTGTTGTGCTGCTGTTCTAAAACGCTAGGTGCCGCAGTGGAGGCCGAGATTTGAATCTGGCGGTGCTCGGTTTAGCGGTTGCCGGGGGATACTGCACTCTGCAGTTGAAGCTCACAACCCATCTGGCCAATGAGCCTAATTCAGTTTTTCCAAGGGTCCTAAGCTTGAGGTTTATATTATAAAGTTCGGATTAGGGCAAGCTCGATCTTATTTTGTCAATAAAAAGCAAACCTAAAGTGTGCATAATGTCATACAATTTTACAGGAATGTGTTTAAAAAGGTAATGTAAGAATCCCCAGTTTGTCTTTCTGAAGTGATGAGACTATAAAATGTTGCAGGGCTATAAACTAGCAACACAAAGGGCAAGGCCAAAATAGCCATCGGCTGCCTGCATTTGAACAGGGCAGCATGGCCACTAAACTTGTGTCTGAGGCTGTGTAATTTTGCTTAGGATTCATATATAAAGCTAATTATTGGGCACAAAGAAACAACACAGCTTAACTTGCATCACTACGTGGCAAATGCTGCTTTTGTATTGTCAACCTCCAGCTGTGGCCAAAAGTTTTAGGATTGAGACCATTTATATTTAAAAAAAAAAAAAAAAAAAACCATCTAAACATACTTTCTGATCATTTAAGGTAATCGGACACTACAAAATGATATCAAAACAGTCTACCGGAATTAGTACAGTTTGATTTCAGTGTCATATTTTTCCGGTTGTCAGTTTTCGGCAAGTATTGTGGGGGGGAAAACTACAATATGTTCATGTAATCTTTTTTGTAAAGCAAAATGAATTCATTCTATAGGGTGATGCAAAGCTTTTCACCATAGCTTAGATTGGAGCCTGTGAGGACACAGCTCCCTGTGCTCAAGCCAGACATTGGCTTTTATCCTTAGTCCATGGGATTGTTTTTGTTAAATTTTAGTAACATTCTACTCTCTTCAACATAATAAATTAAATTCAAAAATTACGTTGCAGCGGGTAACATACAAAATGCAGAGTTGTGTTGCATTTGTGGATAAAGCTACCCATTTTATGAAGCCTAAAATCCGGGACATGTCATAATTTGCACATCCAGGTTACTCAGAATTCTTTCAATAAACTCTTACTCCTTTTAATAAAGTGCGTGGAGCTTCTCTACAACAGCCGCTGTCAATGGACTATCAGGAAACGGAATACTGGCGGGGTAGGTGGAATTGTGTTTTAAAAATGTTTTTTTTTTTTTTTTGGACAGTTGCAGCAAGGGTTGTGGAGCTGTGCTGTGTGCTGAAGTTAACTAATACTTACTCTATCTAATTCTGCATTTTATCAGTATAAAATACATAACAAAAATAAAAATATCCAAGATAAATCGTCATGCTGCCTCATGGTAATTAAGCAACGATATCAGTTTAGTAAAGGTTTAACGCTTCATTTACAGATGAATTTCTTTCAGTTTAGGGCCAACTTTAAAAACCTGCCCTGTCGCGTGCATTATAGAGCCAGTTAGTATCTTTAGGTTTACCTCAGTCCAGCAGGGTAATGTTTAATTACTATAGAGCTATGGGCAAACAGACATTCATGAAAACGGGATAACTAGCCAAAAGCTGTGGGAGGTGCAACCTTTGCTCAGCGGCTGGTTAAATCCTGTGACCAACAACCACAGTTAAGCAAAGTACCGCGATTGTAATATGGAATTTACTGCTGAGCTTATGGCCCTGAAAAAACGAGCCAATAATTGTGTTTAGGTGATAGTAATACTATATAGACACCCAGATTGTCTGGTGAACGTTACATAGAGTTTACAGAGAGATATTCTGTCTAGGCGCAGGAAAGGGGCAGCAACATTCTCTTTGGCTCCAATATTTCTTGTATTGTCTCCCAAACCTGTATTACTGCAAGCATGTTGACGCCCGGTTAGAAGAATTTGCTTTCCTGTTATGCCTCTGTAATATAGATCTCAAAATACTTCATTTAGACCACTCCACAATGAATTCCAGCTAACTAAATTTAGACATTATACAAATATGCTTAATACATTACTTTTCACATTATTAGTTTAGCATACACAAACTGCAAGTTAAGAGCTATTTCCAGCAATATGATCATATGTTAAGGACAAAAATGTGTGTGTTCTGGCATTTTTTGGGTTGTACAATAATTTTCATATTTCAGATCTGGTAGCACCTAAAAAGGGGACTGTCTTGGGGAAAATTGGGACAGTTGGTAGCTTTCTTTATGAATGAACTGAAACTACTAAAACTTATCTATGGTAAGATGGACAAATAATGATAAAAAAAACACGGTAATACAATGTAGAATATTCTTTCCTACCGTTTTGGTTTCATGGTTAAATGTAAGGACATTAAAATAAGAGGATAACGGCAATTTAAACATTGTTATTTACAGTAAATATATAATTTTAAAACCTGAAACATAATAACTTGCATCAATAAACATTTCTAAATTACAAGTTTTGCACATTTGTCTTGCAGATTAGCAAGGTTTTCTACTTTTATTTTTGGACTCTTCTGAGATGGCCTTATTAAACACGTTGAAAATCCACGTTCTTGCTGTTGTTATTTTCCTACTGGTGCCGCTTGAACCACAAAATCGTGTTAATGTTTGGATCCAAGCACTTCCTACGAACATCTGTGTTGTAGCTGAAAGGACGCTGCAGCCATAATGGCTGTGAAGCACCAATGGGGAAAAATAAGGTCCTGCATAGTGCAAATAAATCCCCTGTTCTGTCAAATTATAGTGTGGATGCTTCATGAGTGTTATTGCAGCGTTTAAAAATATAAAATCCATTTATAAAAAGTCTCCCAGCTTTCTTAGAGATCTGCGTTTCCCTCGTTTTTCTTTTGATTTTGTAATGCTCTCATTAGTATCTAACCACTAGATACAGAGTCTGCCAGTTCTGGCAGATTCTACTGTACTTGCTGAAGCGTTTTTCTCCCACTGCTAATTTAAAAAAAAAAAAAAAAAAAAAAGCCACCTAGCTAACAATTTCATCCCTAGGCCTACAGTGAAATGTACTATATTTAATTGGGACTTTGGTGAAGACCGTATGTGAGTACGTTAATTTACTTTCATAGCTAGCCAGCATTTTTGTGAATCGCAACAGATGTAATGTATAATAAAATAAACATTTTATTTGTGTCATTGGGGTCAATTTCAAGCTGAGCTTCGTGGTCAGCAAGGTAACACAGATGAGAGAATTTTTTTCCTCAGTCATCCGGTCTGGTGCTGTCAGTGTCGGTTTCTCAGCACATAGTACAGACAGTAGTCGCTCAGTAGCGAGGTGTAAGTAGATGATTGATCGATCTGTAGGAGTGTTTATCAAGGTGCTTTAAAAAATAAAAAATTATAACACTTTATTTTTTAGCAAAATCTAAGCCTATTTTTTGGGACCCCAACTGTTGTTGATTCGAACTTAGGCACTTCACATAAGGACTAGCAAGTTTATAAAGGTACTAGTCCTTTGGACTAGTAGCACAATGTTGTTAGTTTCTAACCCTGATACCTGAAAACATCATGTGAGTGATGTTGTTCAAACAGGCTGCTGTGAACAGCTCAGTTTTGCCCTGCTGTCCATGTGTGTCTATATATTTGTACAGACATGCATACCAACTGTAACTGGAATTAAGCAGGGCTGCCAGAAAACAAAGGCAGAGCTCAATTAACCATTTAACTTTATCCATGTTAATGTTAGTCTTCTTCAAATCAATTGCACCAGTGACAGTGACAATGCTTACCTGTCATACAGCGTACAGCGCTCAACATAAGCTGTGCACTGGGTGTTTTAATATCCATTATGTTCATGCAGACTTGTTAGGTATATTCTATCAGCAGCATTGTAATTAAAAATGTTTGTTTCACAGCCGTATTGTAACATAGTAAAAATACAAGTCTGCAGTTAATGTATATGCCATAAGTTAGCATTAAAGTATGTACAGTGTTCATGATTTCAAGGTAATGTTGCATTGTTTGGTGAGGACATTCTTTAGCACTGGTTACTGGGGGGGTGCTCAGCACATAGCCCTGGCAACGGTGATAAAGTGATTGTAATAGTGTTTGCAAATGCCAGGCTACTTGTCGCATTCAACAACTTTTCTTACCACCTACATTCAAGCTTTTCATGCTCTTGCAAACTGAACCACCCTTCTGCTGCTGAAATAAGGCATATGTCTCCCTCAGAAACGACATGCTCCCTCTAGGGTCTGTCCTGGTCTAAATATTTTAAACAAAGAAATACCACATTGATGGTACACTTGTTTTTTTTAAGTACAAAATCAGAATACAGCAAACATAATGTGCTGGTTGTAAACACTGCAAGGGGCTCCAACACTAACTACATTTAGCATTGTTGCATTGATCTGAAATCCACTATTTAAACACAAAATAAAATGATGTGCCATAGAGCTTCCACTTTTACAACTGTTCATAAACTGACTGCAGGAAACAAAACCGCACTGTTTAAACTTGCACTCTTATTGATTGTGCCAAATTCATAAGAAGAAAAAGTGTTCAACATTTAATGAGAGAGTAGGTATTGACATGAACTGTTTGAAGACACAACAAAACAAATTAACAATGTACTAAATACATTTTAGGACCGATGAGTTTAATTTATTTATGTATTTATTCATTGAATGGCTAAACATTTAATAAATCCATAAACTGAACTGAAAGTTAGATCTGAAATAATTAAAACAGCCCCCATCATGTCCTAAGGTTATGAAAGTGAAATAATCATACAGAGATCTGAAGTCTCTTTGGTGTCTATCTTTCTATGCAAATGTGCCAGGAAGGGCTAAAATTAAATTGTTTAAATGGTGATGGTCTTTGATCAATTGAATAGAACCCTATGTTTGTTTGATTGTTTTTTTTCCAGCATGTGTTCACAGTTTCCCTATAATTGAATTTCACCTGATTGACTCTAGTTTCCAAATGGGTGATTCAGACTAGGGATAATGTGACGTGACATTTCTTGCTTCCTGTGAGCTTGTGTATTTTACAGGTTTGATTGAGACTCGCCACTGGGTCTTGCTGGGTTTGTGTGATGGCCTGGCTGACACTACTTTGCTGTAACCAGGACTGTCTTCTCATCTTGTACAATGCTTATATATGTCATGCTTTCACTATGCTTTATTACACTTTGCTTTTACTATGGGAAACTTTTATTAGGGCAGCAATGGTGGAGTATAGAACTAGCCACTGTTGGGGTAATTTTATATTGTTGCATTTATTTTATTCCTCTCTGATATGCCTTTGTTAATGAGACATGGTTAGCTTGGTGAGGCTACCAATCGAATGGGGTATTTAAGGAAAGATTAAATAAGTCAAATGAAAAAAAATAAATTAAATGTGATTCATGGGAAAAAAAAAACACAAGTACTTCATAAAGTTCTCAATAGAGTGTCTTTTTTTTATTTGATTAAATATATAATTGTGTTGTTTCTGCATATACAATAACCTGATGCTGTTTAATCTCATAATGGTTTGAAATTTTAGTTCAATTGGGAGGAGGGGGGACTAAAGGAATTGGGGCATTTCTGTGAAAGGTCATACCTGCCAAAGGCTTGCTGCTGTTGTGTTAATGTACCAACATGAAACCCAGTCTCTCACCCCGCACCTCCCCCTTGGTTGGTGCAACAGTTGTTAACAATGACAAAGCAAAATCTGAATCGTTGTGTGCCTGTGCTAAACTACAGGGAACACCCCTGCGTAAAAGTGTAAATAACCCATATTATGGGATGTGTACGATCTACAGTGTTATTCAAGAATGTTGCTTGATACATTATAAGATAACATTTTTATCTAATAAAAGACAGACACCTGTGTCAGAAAACACTGACTACCACCACTCATTTGTGTGCTTATAAAACATGCAACAATATCTACCTATGTCTGTCTGTCTGTCTATCTATCTATCTACTGTATCTATCTATATCTAGCTATCAATCATTGCACCACTGATTATAATTAGAATGTACAGGCATCAAAAAATATGCCACAACCGCCTAAATACTTTGAGGATGATTTATACTGGGCAACAGCATGCATTAACAATGTGATAAAGAAAGCATATCTTCATAAACTGTGCAAATTGAACCCCATAATGCAATGGCTGGTACACAAAACAGGGTTCAAAACTAGAAACACCCTTTGTAACAATAAGGTTTGACATGTTTACTTATATTTTATATGACATTGTATTATTACTGAGTCAAATTTTAAATTATATATACCAGTATATAATGAGGAAGAAAAGTAATTGGCAAACTGATATTTAATGAGCTACAACGTTTTGGCTTCTGCCTTTTCAGCTAGCATGGTAGAAAGAGCTAGGCAGACTTGATTTTGTTCCTTTTTGGTAGGTATATATTTCCTATATTATCATAATATATATATTAATATATATATCTACTATTCAAATTACATTTACAAACTAAACTTGAGGCAAATGATGAGATGTAACCAAAACAAGGCACATACGGTAATGTTGTCTGGGATGAGGTGGGGGATGGGGAGGGGGGGGTCTTTGAACGCAACAAAGTACAACCAATGAATGGTTTGTAGAACTGGAGGGGCTTTGTGACGTCATGAGAGCTCCACCCACGTCAGCTATTTATAGGAGCCGCGCCAGCCTCGTTTTGGATTGCTCAGCCGTACCAGCGCAGAGAAGAAGTTCAAGAACGTTAATCTTGTGATCCTAGAAAAACAAAATGGAGAACCAGCTTTGCAAGCTCTTTGTCGGCGGCCTGAACGTCCAGACCACAGATGACGGCCTTCGCCAGCATTTCGAGCAGTATGGGGAGCTGACCGACTGCGTTGTTGTCCAAAACCAGCAGCTCCAGCGCTCCCGTTGCTTCGGGTTTGTCACCTACTCGACTGCGGAGGAGGCTGATGCAGCAATGGCGGGCAGGCCTCATACTGTAGACGGCAACAACGTGGAGCTGAAGAGAGCCGTGGCCCGGGAGGACGCCGGCAAACCCGAGGCCCTCGCCAAGGTGAAGAAAATCTTCATCGGCGGCCTGAAAGAGGACGTGGAGGACGAACACCTAGCAAACTACTTCTCCCAGTTCGGTGCGCTGGAGAAAGCCGAAGTGATCACCGACAAGGAGACTGGCAAGAAGCGCGGCTTCGGCTTTGTCTACTTTGAAGACAACGACTCTGCAGACAAGGCCGTGGTGCTCAAGTACCACACTATCAACGGGCACAAAGTGGAGGTGAAGAAAGCCCTCTCCAAGCAGGAGATGCAGGCCAGCGGCGGCAGAGGAGGCCGAGGCAGAGGAGGGCGCGGAAGAGGACAAAATGGCTACGGCGGTGGCAGAGGAGGTGGCGGCTACAACAGCTATGGCGGCGGCTACGGGGGCAATGATGGCGGCTATGGCGGTGGCTACGGGAGCGGTGGCGGCTATGGGAGCAGCGGCGGATACGGGGGCAGTGGCGGCTACGGAGGAGGATATGGAGACCAAATGGGCGGCTACGGCAACGGAAACGGCTACAGTGACTTTGGCAGCAACTACGGCCAGCAGTCCTCTGGCTACGGAGCGATGAAAGGGGGTAACTACTCCTCCGGCAGAAGCAGCGCACCTTACTCCAGAGGTGGCGGCAGCTACGGCAGAGGGGGCTATGGAGGCTCCTACTAAGGCGAGGCCTGCGTCGCTCCCGCTGTGTGGCTACACAAAGAGCGGCTCCATCGCATAGCCAGAATCAAAGCCCACGGTCCTATACTGGATTCCCCACAAACAGAACTCGATACACTTCTTTAAATGTCTGGCCGAATTCTGGAATGGGATTGACGGGCACACTGTGAACACCCAGTCCTAGCCCTGAGGAAAAGGAGACCTCACAATCCCAGGCTGGTCCTAACAGGTAGGGAAACCCTTGCCAGAAATCCGACTACTTAAAATGGCCACAGTGTTTAGCAGCAGTACAAGAAGCTACAAAGCTATAGAAGCAGATGCCGTCGCCTTTCCTAATTCGCTAGACCATTTCCTCGTCCAGGGTTAAGATCTGATTGCCTGGATTTATATTATTTTTTTGTGGGGGGGGGGCATTAATTTGAGTTTATTGTAATCGTCCCTGACCGTAATTAACCTTTTTTCTGTATATCTATAATAAAAATTAACCTTTATGGAGATTAGATGTCTCGTTTGTTTAGTGCTTTTTCAGTTTTAGTGTTTCTATTTTGTAGCTTTTTTCTTTTTGTATTTGTATTTAAACATATTACGTGTGGTTTTTCCAGGACCCCTTTTCCAGTAATTAATGCGTCAATTGCAGTGAACTTGAGAACGTTTTAGTCCTTAGCTGTGCACTAAATTCGGTTGCAGTTAGTACGGTAGTACCAGAAGAGATTTTTTCGGGTTAATACTGTGCTTTCTTAATTCTAACTGCAGGTAACGGATACCAGCTTTGCGAAAAGCGTTTTAAAATAGCATTTAATGACTTAAAAACTGATTTGGATTTGTCCGTGCAGTATGTAATTTTGTTACTCTACTAAGGATTGTGTTTAGAAACTTGGGTTCACTGCCGTTGGGATTAAACTACGAAATGTTAAACTTTCCTCAGTGTTTAAACAATGTGATTTATTTCCTTTTAAAGCATGTATGTTTTTGTTTAAATATTTGCTACAGTAGTTGATTTTTCACGGACAGTAGTTTGGTGTATTCTTGTATCTGCGCACACCCGAGCTTCAAACAATTCAGAGGATTTGGCAAGACTTGATCAAAGTTTTTCACAGATTTTAAAATCATTTAAATCAAATGGACTCGAGGGATTCAATTGTAAGAGCTTCGTACATCTTTTAATGTCTCCTTTGTATAATTCTTGGTACACAACCTCTTAGTATTGTTAATAAATACTGGTAAACTGTATGTCTTTTCTCTCTCCTCCCCCCACCCCCCCCCTTAAAAAATAAACGTTTTATTCTTAAATCGACAAATAGAAAGGTTAACTTTATTTCAGCCTTGAAATGCTTTCAGTTATGACATATTAAATTAGAGGATATTGGAAACAAAGGTAGGTAATACTTCTTTCACAGCGAAAGTACATCAGTGTTTCACACGAAACTCTACATTCCATGACAATACAGGTTTTGTACATTGACACTGCACGCTGTACAGGAAGTGTAACCTTTACTACAAGTTGTGGTACATTTTTAAAATACAGTGACGGGCTTCTTAAACGTTGATGTTTTGTCGACATTTGTAATTTTTAATTTACGTTTTTCTATTTAAGCTGTGTTTGGTGAAATAGAGTGTGAGACGAACAGCTTTGTAACATACTAGTAATAACCAAGTAGATTTCTGGTCACAGGCACCTGCACCACATTGGCTCCAAATCGCAAGTTGCAGTCTGTGGGTGCAAGGGGTTTTGACCACTGATCATAAGTTCTCCTAAACGGCCTGTCTATGATGAGGCTTGCAGATACTGAGGAAGCTCAAGTTCCTACATGCATAGGAGTCTTTCTTGCATGCATACTGGCCCCCTAATCCACTGCATCTTTTCACAGTCAAATGTGTCCTAATTAGTAGTCCCTAAACATTTTTCTATATAAACTGAATCTAAAGCTGTTTATAAATACATTTCTGAAGCCGTTATATGGAATTTAAAATGAGGGAAGGAATAAAAGCTGTTTTTGCATGATCAATAGCTCCTCAAATTCCACTCTGGCACAAACATACAATGTTTGAATTCTTGGAGGAGAAAATTGCTTTTGAAAATTGGCAACACCCCCTCCCCCCAATTAAGGGGTGGAGAGAATTATGCCTGATCTTGCATGCTTAAATGAAAACGGAAACAAGTCTCCCTCACAGAATATGTTTGTTTTTACATTCTTATTATGGTGGTTTTGTTGTGCACTATGCTATATAATGTTTAACCAGAATATCTCTCATTTCTTTAGCTGATTTTTCCAGTGAAACTATTGGATGGCCAGGATAGACGGTGCCTTACAGTATATCTTATTAATCATCAAGTCTTTGTTTTGTGTTAAGCACGGTCTACAAAGCCTTGCTGTATCTTAACACCATTGTGTATCCAAGAGCATCCCTATTGCAGCAAGTATTAAATAGTGAGTTCCATTGTGGCTATGCGCTCCAGGGGTGACTTGTTGCATGAGCACCACAGATTTTATACCAGGAGAACAGAGCACTAACATGCAAGGTTTGTGACTTTAGTTATATTTTACAATACAGTTCATGATCACAATTTAAATGGTGTGCCTTTTATGTTTTTTATTAGTTATTTGTAGAACGTGAGCATCTCGCTGTACTATATATTTCTTTACTTATAGACCAGTGGTCCCAGCATTGCTTCTAGAAAAGTAGATTTAAAATATTGAATTGGATAACCTTTTAAAGCTTACCCTCTGTAATGCTCCCCATTTCCCATCCCTTCAAATATTTGTGTTGTTGCATCCATGTCTTCAGTAGCGTCAGGTACAGTAATCCAATTATTACTTAGTCTAGCTTCATTCTTTATTTTGTCCCCCCCACCTCCAGATTCTACCCAGCAAAGTGGTTGGACAAAATCTACATCAGAGAAGAGTAGCTGTTTGTGGAGATCCTGAAGTGCCAGTATTGCCGAGGTAAAGATCAGCTCTTAACTGGTCAGCAGTCTGTTTTAAATGAATAATGTCTAGTTCACAGAAGGTGAAACCACCAAGGTGTATCTCATGGCTAGGAAACAATTGGCCTTTGTCAGTTGGTACTGAAACTGACAAATCCTATGATTTTTGGTTTATTTCACACAATTATGTAATAAAAACAAATTAAAACATCCTGTCATGGGAACTAATCTCAACCATTCTAAATATTCCTGTAATTACTAGTCTTTTTTTTAAGTATCTCTGTTGTCCTTCTCTTTTTCAAATGTCCATAGTTTTTTACACTAAGCACAACCTGGATTTAACCCCACAGACACAAAGCAAAATTATTCCACACTGATTAGGATCCAGTGACAGTTTCTGGGCATTGAAACTGTAAACCAGGTGTAACTTGGCCTGTGCATGTAATCAGAACAATTAAAGCAGCATGCCTATTGGCTGGCTTTTTTTTTTTTTTTGAGGGGGGGTGGGGGGTGAGTAATTAAGTTGCGAGTCTTACACTGGGTGAGAAGTGGGTTGTGGGTTTTTTTTTTCTTCTGATCACTTTGTAGAATTGGTTTTGATGGTTTATGTACTTTTGATTTTTGGTTAGCAGTATCCTTTAACTGTACCGTATTTCGCTTTTATATTCACAGGAACTACTGCCAGTGGTCTGCTGAGGCTGCTCTTTTTTCCCCTGTCCCTGCTGTTGGTGCAGATAGCCTGGCTTTATGTATATTTACCTGTATGGACTACAGAGCTCCCCTAAAAGACTCGTCTGCAAAGCAGATTCTGTACAGCAACTTGCCTCTGCATTTTTTTCACTTTTTTTTTTTTTCTAATCCCCCACCCTCCATGTTTGGATGTCGTCGGGCCACCCACACTTGCTCTGTTTTTAATTTTATTTAATATGAAATGATGGCAATATCATGCTTCAGCCTTTTTTGTAAATGCAAGCTCACTAGAAAACCTAGAAATTGATTTACTTTTTAAAACATTGTGATTTTAATGTATTGTGTTTTGATTTCAGATTAATGTATGTTTGGTGCAGAATAGAATGTGGTAAAGCAAATTAATTTTAAACTTGGAAGATAGTCCAGACTAATGCTTTTGCTAGTGTGATAAAGATCTGGTTATTTTCCGGCTAGATTAGAAATGTATGCTGAATATTACTTTGATTGGACTTGTGCTTGAGTGGAAAAGCAATGTAATCCTAATTAAGAGTGGGAAGTATTTTCATTGATTTTTGTATGTAATTGTAATAAAATGATTTAAAAAAAAAAAAAATTCTTCACTCCTTTTAGATTTTTAAAGGAAGTCTAAATGTCTGCTGGATAATGAAGTGTGTTTCACTTATCACTGCATGACAGAGCAGAGGGAGTTGTGTTCATAGTTGGCTGGCTGTATTAGCTGCCTTTTTAAGCACAGTTTTCTGTCCATATCCATCTCATGTGAGTCTGAATTGCTGGATATAATCAGGGGTGTAAAAATCCAAGTATGCTACAAACACCCATGTACCTTTTGCAGAAGTAGTATTTAGTGTTAAGCACACAGACACTTCTCACAAAAGGCCTTACAATTCTGACACAGGCAGGAGAGGTCCTTTGTTATTGGTGTGTGTGTTTGTGGGGGGGGGGGGGGGGGGTTATCTCTTTCAATTTAGATGCCAATATATATGATAATCACCCCCTTGGTAAACAGATGGGGGAGAATCTTTTCTGTTAATAGCTGTGCTGTGAAGTTAATGTCCCAACACCTTGCATCGTCTTGATATTCAGTTCCTTTTAACATGCTGCCTACCTCTTGCCTCATTCTCCTGAGTGTCAAGACAGTTTAAAACAAGGGGAATGCAATGTGTTTGTCCACAATTACAGTAAATAGATTTATTTCATGCCTACAAGAATGCTAATAACCCATTTACTTTGCTGATTTCAACATGGAATAAATCTTAATGTGTTTGTGTATTGGTATAACAATATACCCACTACCTGGGCCACTGGACACAAAATGGGAGCCTTTTACAATACCAGTGCACCGCTGTTATTCTAAGCGGTAGCGGTCTAGAATCCCAGCACACCAGAATGCCTGGGTACAGTGTAAATGGAGCTCTGGACAAGCTGAGTATGTGAACTGTGTTTATACAAAGACTGTTAGATGGGGAATATTAATTTAACACAAATTAGATATTTAGGCATCACATTGTAAAAATTGCCTAACAACTAAATATTATTTCCCACCCAAATGAGTAATAGCCGTTTTTCTGCCTATAACTTTTCTGCTGCACCGCTGGTTTTATTACGATTAGTTTTTGCATACTGTAGTTTCCAGTATTAAAGTATGTAAACGTGGGACAGGCTTACGGTATTTTAATGGGTCTTTTTAATGTGTGTGTGTATATATATTTTGCAACCTTCTCTGCAGGCGGGGACCACCCAGGAGACGCCGATGTATACCGCTTGAAACGGAACAGCAGGGAAGCAACATCTGGTCGGATTTGGGGGGCGAGTGAACGATAATAATGTGATCAATAGGTTTATGGTACTAGGAAAGGGGAGGGAGTGGAAGGAGGTGGTACCGAGCCCCTTGCTGTTTCTGTAGCGTCACGTAAAGAGACACTCCCCGGTTTTACCATAAAAAGTGCAAAGCTAAAATCAGATTGCAGAACTGTCGACGCTATATAGCCGGTCTATTAAAATATCAGAGAGAGAAAAAAAGATGGAGAATTCTCAACTTTGCAAGCTTTTTATCGGCGGGTTGAACGTGCAGACTACGGACGAGGGACTGCGACAGCATTTCGAGCAGTATGGGGAGCTGACCGATTGCGTTGTGGTGCATTACCCGCAGACCAATAGATCCCGTTGCTTCGGGTTTGTCACCTACTCGACTGCGGAGGAGGCTGATGCAGCAATGGCGGGCAGGCCTCATACTGTAGACGGCAACAACGTGGAGCTGAAGAGAGCCGTGCCCCGGGAGGACGCCGGCAAACCCGAGGCCCTCGCCAAGGTGAAGAAAATCTTCATCGGCGGCCTGAAAGAGGACGTGGAGGACGAACACCTAGCAAACTACTTCTCCCAGTTCGGTGCGCTGGAGAAAGCCGAAGTGGTCACTGACAAGCAGACTGGCAAGAAGCGCGGCTTCGGCTTTGTCTACTTTGAAGACAACGACTCTGCAGACAAGGCCGTGGTGCTCAAGTACCACACTATCAACGGGCACAAAGTGGAGGTGAAGAAAGCCCTCTCCAAGCAGGAGATGCAGGCCAGCGGCGGCAGGAGAGGCCGAAGCACAGGAGGGCGCGGAGGCGGAGGAGGTCAAAATGTCTACGGCGGCAGATACAATAGCTATGGCGCTGGCTACGGGGGCAATGATGGCCGCTATGGCGGTGGTTACGGGGACAGTTCTGACTCTTACGGCGGAGGCTACGGGAACGGTGGAGGCTACGGGATCGGTGGAGGCTACGGGAACGGTGGAGGCTACGGGAACGGTGGAGGCTACGAGGGCAGTGGAGGCTACGGCGAACATACGGATGACTATGGCTACGGAAACGGCTACAGTGACTTTGGCAGCAGCTACGGCCAGCAGTCCTCCGGCTATGGGGCGATAAAAGGCAGTAACTACTCTGGCAGAAGCAGCGCCCCTTACTCCAGAGGTAGTGGGGACTATGGGGGCTCCTACTAAACCGGCCCTCGTGTGTGTGTTGGCTGCCTCCACCTCTGTACGACAGACAATGTGCAAGGGGATTGGGTAGGGGAGAAACAAGGACTGGATTTTATTGAACATTTTTTATAGAATTGTTACTGTTTTGATTTTTTTTTTCTTTTACTATAGATAATCTGTACAACATGACTTACATAACCTGTAAATTGTTTCTGGTTTGTTTGTGTATTTTGATTTCATTTTTATTTTTTAACCAATCGATTCACAACAATAAATTGAGGAGTTGTTTATGTGTTTTTAAAAATCTGATGTGGGTACTTCCTGTTTCCTGTTAAATTTGAAAGATGCGAACGCGATGCTTCTGTGAAATGCGTTGCAAGTTCACGCAGAAGCCCAGTTCCAACTAACAAAAAAATCATAATTTTGAAAGAGAATTATTTTAAATGATATTCATAATCCGAGTGTATAAACTTTGCTTTCACGGATAAATACAAGATGAGTACTGGTCGAAGTTTCGGGAAAGAAGTTATAACTAAACATATTTATTCTTCTTACATCCTGACGTTTAAACACATCACACTCCGCACTTGCATGTTGTAATGCTGCACTGCGTTGTATATTGGTTTCTATTGGGATTATTTAGCGTTAGAACCACTGGTGCAATTGATTTGAAGAAGACTAACATTAACATGGATAAAGTTAAAGGGTTAATTGAGCTCTGCCTTTGCTTTCTTTGACAGCCCTGCTTAATTCCAGTTACGGTTGGTATGCATGTCTGTACAAATATATAGACACACGTGGACAGCAGGGCACGACTGAGCTGTTCACTGTCTGCCAGTTGAAAAATCGCTTTAAAACAGGTAGTGGCTATTTCGAGTATTTTTTTGTTTTGTTTTTTGTCTTCTGTGTGGTTCAGCAGAGCATCATCAATTGCAAGCTGCAGGTCTATACAGCCTGGCAATGCTGCGCTGCATCAAGCGAACTGCCTTAAAATGGAGGATGCGTGAGTGTGCGTAAAATGAGGTCATGTGATGACACGTAGCGGCCATAGGGGGGCACCAGAGTCTTAAACTACATTTTAGAAATTGTGTAACTTTGTTTAATTAAAGTGAATTTATGAGATAAGCTCCTGAGATGAGTGACCCGGAACAAGGCGGTGGCAGATTTATACAATAATTTACAAAAGAAGAAAAAAACACCTACTCCAGTATCCAGAACAGAATCTAGGGTTATAAATACTTGCCTTACACTAAAATGGCTTTACAGTACTCGAAATTTGCTGTTGTGGGACATTGATGTCCAACATTATGATTGTCCACAGTATGCTCTAGAACAAACCGAATGCTCAAATGATCTGTTGAAACCCAAAGATTAAAATTAAATTCAACTTACCTAGGTATGTTGGTATTGAAGTTATGCTAAACTAAATATATATATATATATATATATATATATATATATATATATATATATATATATATATATATATATAAAGATATTATTAAAATCACGCACCGACTTCAATTTTTAAAGATTACAATTAAAATCACGCACCGACTTCACTGTCTTCAGCTGTTTCGGAGTCTCTTAGGTAACTAACACTGTGAAGCTCGACCCGGGTTGTCTCTAAGCCAATATGAAGAATAAAAAGACTCAGACCCTTATGGAAGTGTCCCATTACAGAAACACAGCAAAGTCTAATACAGCACAATAAAAGCATTATAATTGATTGCATTGTATAATCCGGGTGGTATGCTAAAGCATATCTAATAACATGGCAGACCATAGTAACCGGATAGTTATATAATAATGGGAAACTGCAACGTCGGAATTATTAATATTAAAATAAATAAATACATTATACCACTCTATTTGTGACAGCTAAATAAGATAAAACCTTTTCACCAAAGTTTACATTGAAACGAACAAAAAGACTACAACTCCCATCATGCGCCACTCCCTGAACGTGCCGAAACCCTCGTTCTCGCGAGACGCCCTGCCTGGCTGGAGCTGAATTTAAACTCTCGAGGAGACAAACGGTCCGAGGAGAGCCAACGGTAGCGTTGAAATGCAGTTTCATTTAACCCGTGTGTCAGAACCATGTTCGTCTTGCTTTGAGAAGTTATATCTTACGGTGTCTCACGGGGTAGGGGTGAGAGAGCTCTGAGTGTGGATCTGGAGTCAAGGGTCTAGACTTGAGACTACATAAAACATCGGTTACATTAGTTTAATTTCGTACTGTTGGTTTTGCTAGTGGTTAACTCCGCTTATTGTCACAATGTACGCTCAAGTCACTCTGAAGTTATATTAAGCGGGGTTGACTGTATATAACTCTTTGCAACAATCAATATGAGAAAACAGATAAACAAGGCGAAGCTGTTTTTTTTTAATATACTTTTAAAAACGGAAAACAACAAACCACTTGATTGGATAGTGAAAAAAGCGAGTCAATTTACTTTTTTTTTTTAACGGAAAAAAAGAATGAAAGGAATCTACAGGGTTATAAATATCCAGTTTGTTCTAGAATAAAAAAAAGAAGGCTCAAATGATCTGATAAAACCCAAAGATTAAAATTAAATTCAACTTACCTAGGTATGTTGGTATTGATAAGTTATACAAACCGAAATATACTTTTTTTTTTTTAAAGATTAATTAAAATCACGCACCGGCTTCACTGTCCAGCTGTTTCGGAGTCTCTGAGGTAACTAACACTGAAGCTCGAGCCGGGATGAAGCCGGGCGCCTTTGCACGAGAATCGCTACCTCGCGGGTGGAAAGGAAGCGCGCGCGCTGTTAACGGACTTTATTAATCTTTCTGTCTCTCTGAGACAATATGAAGAATAACAAGGCTCCTGCCCTTATAGAAGTGTCCCATTGCAGAAACACAGCAAAGTCATGTCATTCCATTGTATAAATACATACATTATACCACTCTATTTGTGACAGCTAAATAAGAGAAAACCTTTTCACCAAAGTTTACATTGAAACGAACGAAAAGACTACAACTCCCATCATGCGCCACTCCCTGAACGTGCCGAAACCCTCGTTCTCGCGAGACGCCCTGCCTGGCTGGAGCTGAATTTAAACTCTCGAGGAGACAAACGGCCAGAGAGAAGCAGACGCGGTCCGAGGAGAGGCAAAGGTAGCGTTGAAATGCAGTTTCATTTAACCCGTGTGTCAGAACCACGTTTTGTTAGTTTATCTGTCTTATTTAGCAATAAATCGTCTCGCTTTGAGAAGTTATATGTATGTATGGTAGGGTAGCTCACGGGGTAGGGGCGAGAGACACAGCTGAGTGTGAATCTGGCGGCAAGGGTCTATACTGGAGACTGCGTTAAGTATGGATCTGAACACACAGTTTTCGAAATAGATTTATATACCTGTACCGTATTGATCTTACTTGCACTCGGTACATTTAGTCAGGTTGAAACCGCTTACATTTCTTATATTGCTTTTCCAGTACAGTGATTTGCTTTGTGGGTGTTATTATAAATAAACGTTAGTATGTTTAAATTGCAATTGCAGATTGCAAAAGCTGTGTGCCCAGTTTTAGTTTTTGTGAAGTCTCAATGGACATGCCAAACTAAATCAATCAATGAACAGTCGGGTCAGTGACCTTACACGTTGTTTTCAGAAATGTGTACATTTTTAAACAGCGTCGATGCACGACCAGGTGTACAGTACGTCTTTACTCGTTTTAGTTTAACAAATACATGCATGTTTCTTGTCGTGGACTACATTATTGGACTCCATTCACGTTATACCAAAATATGAAACGTATTCTAAAATCGGTTTGTAGCAGTCATAAGTGGACAGACGAGACGGGTGTAAAGGTTCAATACTGTATTTCCATCTGAGTTCAATACGTAAATGGTTTTTTTTTTAGCCTAATGTTAATTATATTTTATTTAAGATTTAATCGGGGCTAATAATGACATACCAAGGTTGCAACAGCGGTATATTCTGTAATACACGATCAATGTTACGCACACAAGCTGCCGAGAGAGAGAACAATCTTCGATTCAAACTCTTTATTCGTGAGGCAATTTTAAGAAATAACTTTGTACAAGTTGTCATTTATACTAAGTCATTTTTGACAGTGATACAAATTGTAAATTAGGCCTTCTTTTAAGAAAATAGTTGAAATTAAGTGATGTTGACTTGAAGTCTTTTGCAAAAAACAAACCAACAAAAAAAGGATGAGAATCCCATCTGTGTAAGGGTGTGAAGACTAGTCAATATCCACATGTTTTGAGTGCCTGAGACCACAAAGCCAGTACTCTTTAAACGCCTCGCTGGGCACTGAATTCACTTGGTAGTTAAGTGTTCCCCTCTGGCTCCAGCTCTCCCAGAAGCTCCTGGAACAGGCTTTTTGTTTTGAAGGGGCTCCCCTGGCACTGACCCCCTTCCCTGGGCTCCTGTTGCCTAGGAGAGCACTGCATTGCTGTGCAGCCTTTCAGGGCTGTTCTCGCTGCCAGACAGCACATTCCCAAGCCTGTCTAGCTCCCCGTTCCCTTGCTTCTGTATTACAATGCCCCCCTGGAGGCCTCGGCTTGTTTAGCGCTATACTTGAGGCTGAATGGGGCTGTGATTTAGTAATGATTGCAGATGCTGTTAAAATGCTTAGCAGCTGTGTGCTGTACAGTTCACTCTCAGCCATTGGACAGCGTGTTGGTAACATTTAACACATTTCTTTTTGTACCTCCAATTGAAAATTTTGGGGACGCACTGAATTGACCACAGGAACTGGTAGTCAACTAACCTCACGCTTCAGTTACCAACGCAGTGATGTTTTAAAGTGTCCACTAGCAGTGAACTGGCAGTGTCAGTATTTGAATTGTATTGAGCTGTTTGAGTTGCACAGCAGGCAACTGAGAAGCACTCGGTTTTAGATGGAATCCATCATATAAAAATACATTTAGGAAATGAATAAATATTACAGGCAAGTTTTAAAATGTAGTGACAAACGGAGAAGAGTTACAAAACTTTACTTGCACTAATACAGCACCAGACATCAAGTACAACATTTCCTCCTGTATTGTTTTAAAGTGATTGCTTTGACTGTGACTGTTGGACTGATCCAGGCTGATGCACCTCATGTGAAGCCTCTTGTTTGCTGAAAAGACTGCTAGTTGTTTAGGGTTCTGTGCTCTTTATTATGCAATACTGTTGGGCACATTCTAGACATATAAAATGTTGTTTCATTGTTAAAAAATAAATAAAAATAACCAGTATCACAATCTATACTGATGCCTGTGTAACCCTTTGGCTTGCCCCAGTACAGTAGTAGCTGCAGGCCAGTCTGCAGTGTGTCTGGGCAGTTTTTTACACTGCACTTCATTTTCTGAGCAGCTGCCCATATAGTGAATGATATAATTAGACAGATGGCCAGTGCGTGCTATTTCAGGACTTGAAATGTCTTAAAGGGTAATGGAAGAGAAGTAATCCCACTCGGTGAATTATTTAAACCATGCATTCAGGACCGGCAAAGGAAGGTTGCACTCCAGTTTGAGCTCCTTTCATCCCAGTGTGCGCTCGAGAGAAAGCTGAAGCAAAGTAACGCCTTTGTGATAACCGCCATTAGTTTGGTTTGCATTTGTGTTTGTGCTGTAGAATGTGAACTTAATTATGTAAATCATGTGTTTTTTTTGATACAAGGTATTTAGAAATTCTTGTATGGTAGAATACCAACGTGGTCATTTTTGCAGCGAAGCAGTGTTTGTGTGAATATTCCTATTTTGTCCCAGCACTTTTTCATCAGTATTTGGTCAGCTGCACTATCAAGGACAGGACTGTTCTTTACTGTGTTACTGCTACAAGGATATCAGAAGCACTGCCTTGCCTTGCCCGGCAACCTTATCCATCATTAGAGACAGCAGCTACACTGTTTTCAACATGAGAAGGATGTAAAATTCCTGCACGAGGTAAATGCTGTAGTGGAGAAGATTGTAAATGCTGCCGTGGACTAGTGAAAGATTTCAGGGTACAAAATCATGTTATTTGTAACCTTTATTGTGAAGTCTGTGTGGCTGAGTTCCAGGACGGGACAGCTTTTGCTGCTGAGTGAAGCTGTGCTGAATTCTCCTGTGCGTGTTCTGAGTGTTCACACGGCTGGGGCTCTCCCTCACAGCCTGCGATGGTGTTGAGATTGATTTCTTCTTTTTTTTTTTTTTTTTGGCTGCTGTTGCATGCTCCTCTTGATATCAGCGAGTTTGCAAACACCTGGCTTTAAGGTCATATTGCAATGTTACTTTTTTACAAATAGTATAATTATGCGGTGGCGGGTGTAATGTATTTAGGCTAAAGGTTGTATGGAGTTGATGCATTTTAATACAATGCTTCACTCTATTTTTTTGTAATTGTTTGTGCTTCATGTCCAATGCTTGGGTTGGAAAACCGTGTTTCGGATCATGTGTTCACATTTCATTTGGATTGAATTTGTGGACATTAACCTCTCAGTGCACTGTATTTCTACTCTGCTGTAAAAACGTTGCTGCTTCTGCCTGACTTGCTGTTTGTTTTTCAGTTGCAGGTATGTCGACGGCAGAGGTCTCGGAGACCCAGCGGCTTCGCCTCAAGCTGAAGGAGAAGGAGGATGCCCTGGAGAAAGCTGCCCAGTACGGGCTGCAGCTGCTGGAGAGCCAGCACGAGCTGCAGAACCAGCTGGAGGAGCAGCGCGCTGAGATGACCAACACCATCGAGGTGAGGGGCAGCATCAGACACTGCAAGAGCAGTGCACCAGATTAACCCTGTAGAGCCATTCCATTAACACTTCACCGGATTAACCCTGTAGAGCTATTCCATGAGAAGATCTGGTTGGCTATAGACTTGTATCAGACTAATGGCAAGCTCATGTTTTTTTGCTATCTTTGTTAGGTGCCTTGAACAAGTGTGTGTTTTTTGTAGGCCCTGGAGCAGGAGAAGTACTCTCTGCAGAGAGAGGTGGAGCTGAAGATCCGGATGCTGGAGAGCATGGGCTCTGAGTGCGACACCATCAAACAGCAGCAGAAGCTTCTCTGGGAGCAGCAGGAGGCCATGCAAGAGAGGAACCACGCCTGGGAGATCAGTGACTTAAAGAATAAGGTTGGGGTTGGGGGGGGGGGGGGTGGTCTCGAATCTGAAACACCCCCAGGCTGCTGAGCTGGGGGGTGCCAGCTTATACATGTCATGGTTAGAATCCTTAAGAGGAGCCTTGCAATCAGTGTGAACCATAAAAACAGTAACGCACACAACCCAATTGCAGTTTAGGTGTTTGTTTATTCCCTTTGACGGCCACAAACAAAATCCCTAACCTGCTGTGCACTGGCATAAAAACACATCTTAAACATGTGTTATTACGATGAGTCCTCTTTCCTGATGTTTGTCCAAACCTATTGAAGTCTAAATGCAGTGCTGTGTAACTGATTATAAGATGGTATGGTGGTGGTGGTGATTTAAAATATTTTAAAAAAACAATTGCCATACTTTCAATTTGTGCAAGCCAGGCTCAAGCTTGGTGATTTTAAGCATGTTTTTGCTATTGACAAGCTGAAACTAACCGAGGCTGTGACTTCCTCCCTGCTTCCAGCTGGAGAAGATGAAGGCTGAGCTGGACGAGGCCCGGCTGAGCGACAGGCAACTGAGACACAAGCTGGAGCTGCAGAGCGAGATGCTGAGCAGCAAGAGCGAGGAGCTGCGCTCGCTGTCAGAGCGTGCCCACGAGACCATGTCCGCCGAGGTGCTGGGGCTGCAGATCGACAAGACAGAGCTGGAGGAGGCCAGGGTGAGGGCATGGGTCTGTGTGCCAGTGTCCAGACAGGGGGAACCAAACCAAAGGGCCATCGTTCCTGTCCAGGACTTTGTGGGTATCAGTACTAGAGTGGATAATGGGGACACTGGTTTAAAAGATAGTCTTGTCTCCCCCCGCCTTATTAAAGCTGCATTGTTGGGGCAGGTAGACAGTACATAATGCTCACAGGAAAAGATGTGGAGGCTATGGCCCATTATTGTACAACCTGTTTTGAGCATGGGCTTCCTGATTTTTTTTAAATGCACACTTCAGAGCGGTTCATTTTTAATTGTGAGTTCAACCCACCTGAGCATGGCAAAGCTGGGCAGTGGGGACGTGGTGCTGAAGCACTGCGGGGTAGTGTCCAGGACCAATGTGTAAGGCTGTCTGTCTCCTGGTTCTAGGATCTGCTGCAGCACGAAATCAATGAGATGAGATACCGGCAGCAGCAGCTAGAGCTGACCAACACGAACCTGCAGCGGCAAGTGGAGCGGCTGAGTGAGGAGAAGGAGGAGAGGGAGAGGGAAGCTGTGTCCTACTTCAATTCCCTGGAGGTGCCGTACCTGTTCCTGTATCCAGGGTTTAGAGTCCCGGGCCAGTCTGTTTGCAAGCTCACCGGATATGAGAGATGCTGAAGGCTGTTTTACAGGAATTCTCTCAATGTTGCCCACATGGTTTGGGTTGGCTAATTTTATCTACTGGCTTTTCCAACAAAAGCCCCAGTAGGTGAAATGGACATTTTTGTGTTCTGTTAATTCCAGTGTGAACAGTCTAGTCATGACCTGGTATGTGTTTTATTTGTATTTTTATTGAACTTTGTAGTTTTAAGAAACAAAACAAAAGCTCTTGGTTGTGCTGGCTCATTGTCAGATGATAATGGTGGATGAGGTATTAAAACATTACTACTGATGTATAAGGAAGATCTTTGTGTTCCACTCAATGCAGAAAACTCGGGAAGCCTGCCAGGATCTCCAGATTCAACTGGACCATGCTCTGCAGCAGGGCCAGGACCCAAACAGCAAGGGTAACTCTCTCTTCTCTGAGGTACGCCAGTGTTCTGTCCTCCTCGCAGCACTCCAGGGATTGTCATATAGAAACTGGAAACCCCTAGAAAACGCAGCACACATGTTGATGTTAATACAGTGTTCTGAA
Source organism: Polyodon spathula (assembly GCF_017654505.1). Classification (NCBI taxonomy): domain Eukaryota; kingdom Metazoa; phylum Chordata; class Actinopteri; order Acipenseriformes; family Polyodontidae; genus Polyodon; species Polyodon spathula. The sequence continues at coordinate 796,279 of NC_054555.1, read as the reverse complement.
ATGTGATGCGTGTCTGACCCAGGGTTGCGCTGTCTTGCAGGTGGAAGATCGCCGCGCGGAGATGGAGAGGCAGTTGATCAGCATGAAGGTGCAGTACCAGTCCCTTCAGAAACAGCATGTCTTCTCTAGACAGCAGCTGCACAGAATGAAGGTACGGATCTCTGCCTCTAATCTAATCTCTCTGGATTAATGTGAGTGCCTGAGATTAACTGTAGTGGCTAGACAGTTAGTAGGGGATTATTTGCTGGCCTGGTGAGGAATTAGATGAAACATGTTGCCGGACTCCTACAAATCTTGTATTTGTACTGCTGAACATGCAAATATTTCTACACGCTGCCTGAAACATCAGCCTTTGTGGTGTTCCTGTTGTCTTCTATGGCATCTATTGGACCACATTTAAAGCATTGTTTGTCCCAGTCTGTCAGTGGCTTGTTTGCAGAGACCC